>NW_025767437.1:530000-553986 GCF_003918875.1 Haliotis rubra
ACTACTACTACTACTACTACTACTTGAACTACAACAAGTACAATAACTATTGATAGTGTGCTAGCTGCATCTACTACTACAACAACTACAACTACGACTCTGCTACTACTACTACTACTACTACCACTACTCTACTACTACTACTACTACTACTTGAACTACAACAAGTACAGTAATAACTATTGATAGTGGTGCTGCTGCATCTACTACTACAACAACTACAACTACGACTCCTTGCTACTACTACTACTACCACTACTACTACTACTACTACTTGAACTACAACAAGTAACAATAACTATTGATAGTGTGCTGCTGCATCTACTACTACAACAACTACAACTAATGACTCTGCTACTACTACTACTACCACTACTACTACTACTACTACTTGAACTACAACAAGTACAATAACTATTGATAGTGGTGCTGCTGCATCTACTACTACAACAACTACAACTACGACTCTGCTACTACTACTACTACCACTACTACTACTACTACTACTTGAACTACAACAAGTACAATAACTATTGATAGTGGTGCTGCTGCATCTACTACTACAACAACTACAACTATGACTCTGCTACTACTACTACTACTACTACCACTACTTCTACTACTACTACTACTACTACTACTACTTGAACTACAACAAGTACAATAACTATTGATAGTGGTGCTGCTGCATCTACTACTACAACAACTACAACTACGACTCTGCTACTACTACTACTACTACTACTACTACTTCTACTACTACTACTACTACTACTACTACTACTACTACTACTACTACTACTACTACTACTACTACTACTACTACTACTACTACTACTACTACTACTACTACTACTACTACTTGAACTACAACAAGTACAATAACTATTGATAGTGGTGCTGCTGCATCTACTACTACAACAACTACAACTACGACTCTGCTACTACTACTACTACTACTACCACTACTTCTACTACTACTACTACTACTACTTGAACTACAACAAGTACAATAACTATTGATGGTGGTGCTGCTGCATCTACTACTACAACAACTACAACTACGACTCTGCTACTACTACTACTACTACTACTACTACTACTACTACTACTACTACTACTACTACTACTACTACTACTACTACTACTACTACTACTCTACTACTACTACTACTACCACTACTACTACTACTACTACTACTACTACTACTACTGAACTACAACAAGTACAATAACTATTGATAGTGGTGCTGCTGCATCTACTACTACAACAACTACAACCTACGACTCTGCTACTACTACTGCTACTACTACTACCACTACTTCTACTACTACTACTACTACTACTACTACTACTACTACTACTACTACTACTACTCTACTACTACTACTACTACTACTACTACTACTACTACTACTACTACTACTACTTGAACTACAACAAGTACAATAACTATTGATAGTGGTGCTGCTGCATCTACTACTACAACAACTACAACTACGACTCTGCTACTACTACTACTACTACTACCACTACTTCTACTACTACTACTACTACTTGAACTACAACAAGTACAATAACTATTGATAGTGGTGCTGCTGCATCTACTACTACAACAACTACAACTACGACTCTGCTACTACTACTACTACTACTACCACTACTACTCTACTACTACTACTACTACTACTACTACTACTACTTGAACTACAACAAGTACAATAACTATTGATAGTGGTGCTGCTGCATCTACTACTACAACAACTACAACTACGACTCTGCTACTACTACTACTACTACTACCACTACTACTACTACTACTACTACTACTACTTGAACTACAACAAGTACAATAACTATTGATAGTGGTGCTGCTGCATCTACTACTACAACAACTACAACTACGACTCTGCTACTACTACTACTACTACTACCACTACTTCTACTACTACTACTACTACTACTACTACTACTTGAACTACAACAAGTACAATAACTATTGATAGTGGTGCTGCTGCATCTACTACTACAACAACTACAACTACGACTCTGCTACTACTACTACTACTACTACCACTACTTCTACTACTACTACTACTACTACTACTTGAACTACAACAAGTACAATAACTATTGATAGTGGTGCTGCTGCATCTACTACTACAACAACTACAACTACGACTCTCTGCTACTACTACTACTACTACTACTACTACTACTACTACTACTACTACTACTACTACTACTTGAACTACAACAAGTACAATAACTATTGATAGTGGTGCTGCTGCATCTACTACTACAACAACTACAACTACGACTCTGCTACTACTACTACTACTACCACTACTTCTACTACTACTACTACTACTACTACTACTTCCACTGTAGCTGATTCTGGTACTGCTACAACAACTACTACTACTGCTGCGGCAGCAACTACTACTGCTACAGCTACTACTACTGATACTACTATAGCTACTTCTACTATCGTTGCTGTTTCTGCACCACGACTGCTACCAAATCAATGCGATGTGGTAGTCGAGTGGTTAAAGCGTCCGCTCGTCCCGCATAGGACCGAGGTTCGATTCACCAGGTGGGTACGGGAGCTGAAAGCTGGAGCTGAGTAGGACATAAGAATGTAATAGTACTCATCGAGTGTCGGGTACTACTGGTAGGGCAGCACATGCTTACCCTTTCACGGACACCCGGTGTCTTCACGTATTTTCAGTAATAACTTCACACAGCTTTTACTGGCATTTGGGCTCTCATGTCAAATCAATGCGGTGTTGTAGCCTAGTGGTTAAAAGACCGAAGTTCGATTCCCCATAAGGGTACAATGTGTGAAGCCCATTTCTGGTGTCCGCCGCCGTGATATTGCTGGATAATTGCTGAAAGCGGCGTAGAACTATACTCACTCTTGACAGAGATAGGTAAATGATCCCGAGCTCTATTTCAACGTCTGTTTCAAATGATTTAGTAAGAAAGCTATCTAACTTTCGGATCCCTTTCAGAACATTGATTTGAAATAAGATTCTGCTTAATTCTGCATCATCACTACCACCACCACCACCACCATCATCATCATCATCATCATCACCATCATCATCATCAAGCATCCCTTTAACACCGACTCCATCAAACAATCTGTTCCCCCGGGCCCCTCCTCCAACCCCCTCCCAGCCCGTCCACCTCCCCCACCCCTCTCCATGTAATCAGAACATGTCAAGCGTCTTTATTTGTCGCAGATTATCGCGAAAAACCAGTCTCGGGCCCCACGCCCGTCTAATGCAGTCATTTAGCGCTTCGCTAACCGACTGGCACGGGTGTCTCGGTGGATTTGACGCATTCAAATTGATGTCAATTGAAAGAGAAAGTCTTTTGATGTGACAGTTATTCTAAGACGGAAGGACGCTAACTGGTTTGGAGAACCACAGTCCAAACAGGACGTCGATAAGCGGTCAGTTTGATAAGTGGTCAGTTTGACCAAACTGTCTTCCGGCATCATTAGGGCCGGATTGCCTCCCTTTAATTGGGTTTGTTACACCAACTTCACCTCCCTAACTGAGTCACATAGGCACGTCGGGTAACGTCTTTTGTGTGTAGAGACGGGAGTGTGTGAAGCGGGCTTATTGGTGGGAAATTAGGCTTTAATTGTCACGTTGAGGACGTGTTTAGTGAGAAATGAGAGGAACTCCAGTAAAGACCCGTAACTACAGACGACAACGTTGCAAGACGTTGGTGTCATTGTCGTCATGGAGAATTCGAGACAATATTGCTGAGCTATGTATTATTTAAAGATGAAGAGATCTTTTTTGAGAGAAGCTCGAAAGTTAGATGTCCGGTAAAAACAGGGGAGGACCCAGAGGGTAACCTCCCCAAACCCTTACAGCTTATAACAATGGACCAGGCCAAATAATTAGCACAGAGGGGAACTTCGTTATTCACACTTGTACACAAAATACGTAGTCTAGACTACCGGGTCAAGCTTCGATGGCTGAGTGGGTTAGATCGCTGATTTTGTGTACTGGCGGTTAAGAGCCTTACTGTGAGAGTGTGGGTTCGAGTCCCTGAAGGGGCGGTGGGTCAGCCTAGTGGTTAAAGCGTTCGCTCGTCACGCAGAAGACCCGGGTTCGATTCCACATGGTACAATGTGTGAAGCCCATTTCTAGTGATATTGTTGGAATATTGCTAAAAGTCACTTTCTTTAAATCACTATAATTAAGCTTTCATGGCATGAGATGACAGATTAATTATAGTATACATAGTAGTAGTATAAATAATTAAAAATATCTTGTGATTTTATTTTTTAATTTTTCTTGTTATGAATCATAGATGATAGCCCCGAGAATCACTTCGGTTTTAGAAGAAAATGTGAGACCAAAAAAAATGAAGGAAGAAAACACGGTGTTTATACTAATACATTTAATCTGTCGTGCCATCTTTGGAATAGTATATTAAAGTCTTTTTCTGTGTGTTTGAATATTTGAGCGTTCCGGGTCTGTATAAGAAACTGGTTTAACCTTCTCTGTTATGCAGCATTCCGTTAGTGTTCAATGACCTTCAAATATTTTCTGCTAGGGTTAATCCATATTTTTCTTCTGAGGAATAAGGTTATTCACTATGATCATAAGAAGATGTTGACATGAAAGTAGTAGCGAATTACAGAGAAAGGCGATCAAGGGCTACAATCATGTTTCCCTAACTACATATCATATTTGACGGATATCAGCACCGCGCGGATTGAAGAGACACCTAGTCATTGTTAGACCAGGATCATCGACAGGGTAGTAATTACCACTTGGGGTATTTTATAGAAAGGCTTTCTCCCTTTCATTTCCCACTTCAGTTTCGTATGGTTCGCTCGGGGCTTTTTTACCTGGGTCAAGATGTAAAAAAATCTTTTCGTCCGACCTAGTATTGACATACAAACGCCATATTTGAACCATTAGATACTGAATATGAATAGTGCATGAATTGGCTTATGTTGTCCCTTTTTCTTGAAGCGGATATTTTTAAACGTTTTTAAATTTCGTAATTTTACCCTGTGAATTTTCTGTTGCAAAACTCCTGTGAATCCGATTAAAAAATAAATAAATTTACTAAACACCTTTTGAATACCCTGTTTATCATTGCAAACAGTAATCAACAACCAATGGGCAACAAATTTGATTTGATACAGCGCAAGGCGTTTAAGGAGAACAATGGATGATTTCATTTCATGCGTTTGTTTTTGTTAAGATAAGATGAAAAAAGAGATACAAGTACAGTTTTGTTACATGTATGTGAACAACACAATACGCAGAACACTACACCATATTAGACCGGTTTGCTTCATCGAAATAACATTACGCAAAAATAGTTCCTGGAACTAAAAAAACCCATCAAATATATTTGATATGATGAAAAAATATAAGAAATACATCTGTCTGCAACTACGTGCACAGAGCGGGGAGCACTGGTTCAAGACAATTCCATATCCAGCCACTCGGACCTGCAAACTTGTTACACAAATTCGCAGGACCAATTCCTTGTCAAAGGTACAAGAATTACGCTATGCTGTTTTGAAAAGTGTGGAAAGTTATATTGCCTAAAGCAATCTTTTACCATTAAATACACATTCCGATAATGGTAGAACCCCTGTCTTTGATCGCTTTAAGCTCAGGTCTTTACAGAAAGTCGCAAAAAGAGGTTACGAGTCTGAGTGTAGCTGAGCCCCTGGCTATCCCTGTGTTTCGCCGCAGAGAGATCAAAGCATCCCGCGTCTCAAAGATCTTCACAGATCTTCATAGAACCGGTTTTTAGCCCCTTCTAAGTCACAGCGAAGATAATTAGATTAAACTTGTTTAAACGTTTGATAATTGAAATCACAAGGTGATAGTTGTTGTAAATATGTAACATGAACCGGATTTGATTAACCGGACACTGTTGGGATTGGTGAACTGAAAGCGCGCGGGTCCACTTCCCGTCTCTGATGTTTGGCGCGTCATCTGTAGAATACATGGCTCGTCTGACCGCTGAGTTTGAATCCTGGAATTCCTGTCAGGGAGCATTCATTTGATATATTTGTTTGTTTGTTGTTTAATGCCGTACTAAGCAATATTGTGTACGGGGTTCGAACATGTCTATTCAGGGAGATTATAGGAGTCTAAGAGCAAGGGACCTTGTCCATAAAGCGTTCGCACGTGATTCGTAAGCTAATTATATAGTATTGAGTTACGTTACGAACGCTTTGGGGAATTTTGACCAAGGTTCGTGAAGCATTAGGGCCTGTAAGTCTCGTGAGGCACTACTTTCGGTACTGAGCTGGTTCCCGTCTCCCTTGCGATATACGAAACGGGGCCCAGCTTAATTCCGGTACCAGATTTCCGGTGACAAGCGTATGTTCAAGAACCAGTTCTGGTTCCACATTGCGCGACCGCCAAGTATAACTTTACTAGACCGGACCAAGTGTACAACCATGCTTGGCTGTCACAGCCGTTGA
Source organism: Haliotis rubra (assembly GCF_003918875.1). Taxonomy (NCBI): domain Eukaryota; kingdom Metazoa; phylum Mollusca; class Gastropoda; order Lepetellida; family Haliotidae; genus Haliotis; species Haliotis rubra. The sequence goes on from NW_025767437.1 coordinate 536,486, forward strand.
CAGTCGCAATAGTTGGCTAAATTGGGGATGGTTAGATCGGAGATTTGTTATTCCTGCAAGGATATCGGTTCCTTACTGTCAACTGACAACCATGAGACCACTCCAAAAGGTATGAAACGTTGTTTGTCACCGGAAGTACTAAACAATATAATTTCTCGCGAAGTGCCGTGATTTCTTTTGTGAACAATCCTCCCCCCACCCCACCCCCAGCTAAGCCAACAAACTATACATTTACTGAACATCATTTAAACAACAATTTCAATCAACACAATTGTATTTAATTTTGGGTAATTCTTACTAGGTTTATCACCAATGCCAACAAACTATTCATTTGGGCCTTGTTCTGAACTGACTCCTCACACTATGATCTAGATTTGCTTCACACGGTGAATCACATACACTGCTTGTCATAAAACAAACTTCGATCACGTGAATGAGCAAACCGAAACATGAGTCTCATTAACCTATTCAGACAATGACCTACTTTTCAGCCGATCCGAATTTTCTCGTGTAAAGGTGAAAAGAGACACCACAAACATCTATGGTTACACTAAATTCCAATTCCTTGTTTCATAAGAAAATGGTATTTACAAATTGATTTTAATGTTAAACTTTAATAAAATCGTATTTCTATATTTTATGGCGCGGTGTAGGCAGCATGACCTTAACTAAGACGTCACAGACTGCCCTAGTTTGATGAGGTCGTAAAATGATTCACAATTCATCTGGCTCACTGGTCACACCTGTTATGTGTTCTTTGCGCCTAATCAATGTAGTAGTAGTACAGTGGGGGTTGTGCATCAGATGCGCCTTAGAGGCGTATTTGTGGGAATTAAGCCTCCCAGCCCCCCTTAAAAACGGCGAGGGTCTATCGAGAGCCATCCTTCTATGTGCCGCCAGCCTAGACCCGTTACAAAAAAGGGGTGTGCGAGCATGGTCCTTTATTTGAAAAGTATACTTGATGTATGTATGCATGTAGGTAGGGGATTGGTTTTGACTGGGACTTTATCGAGAGCACAAAAATGGTCAGGACTACTAGGATTGGTATTACCTTTTTGCATTTTGTCCCCCCGCAACAGTAGTCGAAAATTTCCAATTAGAGATTTGGTAGTTCCAATGTATAGCACTACAAATAGCAGAAGATGGCAACCGAAACGACTTTCCAACAAATGGGCCTGCGGGTCGAAAGGTCTGTAGGAGCACATCTACTCCTAGAATATACTGTAGACAGCAATCTTGTGTCGAATATCACCTGCGTCGACTATCTTGCTGGCCATCTTGGTAGAACAAATCTACAACCTTTGGAAGGTCTACCTACATTCGTAGACGATATATACATGTTTGGCTACCTCCAACGTAAAGACTGCGTTTGCAAGAACGCCAAAGTATCCTGTACGACTGGAAAGGAAGGTTTCGCACAACTCGTCGTTTCCAGAATCTCGCAGTGCGAGAGTCTTTGGCGAAACCCAAACATGTGCAAACAAATATCCTACACACGATAGGAATACGAGAAGACAACTGTGGATCAATACGGGGCACCATCGCTAGAATAGAAAGAGAGATTGGAAAGAAAGCGAAAGCCAAGTGGCAAGAACTAAATCCTGAAGAGAAGGCATACGCTCTATTCATAGCAAAGATAGACGTTTCGGAAATACCCATCGGCGAGCTACAAATGTCGATTCCAAAACTAGAACGCCAACTACTAGCACACGGCTATGGGCTGTATTCTATCGACTATACAAGATATTTCTCTGGTTTGCTGGACCGCAAGCGACTGGTGGAATACCTTTGGAAGAAACATGGTTTCCGAGATCTGGAATGGCTATACAATGCGAACGAAACTCTACAAGGTTGTTTCCAATTTCGAAGCAGGAGAAGTCCGGGAGCAAATCGGTGGACATCTGGCAGAATATGTGGATTGCCCAAACCAACACTTGCGGAAAACTTTCCTGCATCCAGACGTGCAAGCCCCTGGTTGTACTCGCATAGAAGTTTCGCTCTACGCACATCCACACAACTTGGAAGAAATAGCAAACGATTTGGTAGAACAAACTCTAGAGATGGGAGAAGGCGATAGAATGGGCTGCAGCAGATTTTGGTTTCCGAGCATGTCCAATATTTCGGGTAGATATACTCTCCCCTACAGATACTGGTGTGGAGCTAGGCCCACTACGTTGCTATACAAAGGATCCCGATGCCAAAACGATACTGTCTGCGAGTAGAAGACCAACCCAGCTACATCCAAATGGAGCCGATCCAAGTATTCTATTGCCTTCTTGCAAGACAGTAGAGTGGGAACAGAGAACAGCCAAATGTAGCACCATAGGCAAGGCTTCTTCCAAATTCCAACTGCAGGAAGTACCAGCGATTGCAAAGGACAAGGAAGTATATTCTGGATCTGCTAGGGATCGAGGAAAACGATTGCAAGAAATACAAGAAGCAGCATGTGTGGAAGAATGGAGAAGAGAAGCATGGGCTATCCTAGAAGGCAGAAAGACAGCACGGAAGATAGAACAAGAGCAGCGTAGAGAAAAAGAACTGGAGCGACTAGGAGAAATAGTACGGGAGAAAAAGGAATACACAAAGCGATCGGAAGAAGCTCGCAAAGAGGTAGAAACGGCTCTGCGAAATACACAAACGAAAAAAATAGCAGACGTTGCAAATACTACATGGTCCATTCTAGGATACCACAAACAACTAGAAGGACAAACAGCCAGCAGAGTAGTCTTGTTGCAAAAAAGCGTAGAAATGCCAATTGTGGTTTGGGCAAACAAAAGATTGGAGCGTGTGCTGGAAGAGAACCACGACTTTGTGGAGACCACTACGGACCACTACGGACAAATATGGACGAAAAACGTGTTGGATACCAAGAGGCTTGGCCAGCAACGAAGAATACCCTGTTGGCCTGCACATCCGCATAGAACCCACCAGAACTTTCCAGAAAGATGGAAGGATCATATTCTGGAATCCTATTGCCGTAGTAGTTGCCCCAGATCCTAGAGAGCTATCTTCTATAGAAACCGAAGAGATAGAGCAAGACTACAACGACCTGCTAGACGAAAAAATGCAAACATTGTGGTACAGGCTGCAATAGCCCCACTTCCAAAGGATACAACCAAACTTCTAGATGTCGAGCCTGGAAAATACATGTGCAGAAAGTTTGCCGCTGCAACATTCCAAGGGAAAGCAAGAATTGTATTGTATCTGCTGCCAGTGGGGGAAGATGGGAACCCAACCACAGACATCGAAATACCGACATATGGATACTTTCTAGAGAAAGAAATAGAAAAACTTGGCGGAGTAGAAGCCCTGCGGAAAGCAGACAGCTTGCTTCTCTGTAGAGTAGGTCCAGAAAAGACAACACCACAAAAAAAACAAAGATAGACTGGTGTCTGTAGTATACAGCTAGAAACAAATAGTCCCACCAGGGATACAGAATAGAATACCTCTCGCGTACCCAACGATATACATTCTGCTACGATTTGCAAACCGCTTTGCTGTATGTTTGCCAAAGTGGCCTAGTATACGAGCTGGCTGGTCTATTGGGCCTTCTCCAGCCATTTCTCGTAGTTTTTCGTCCACAGAAGAATACTCCATAGGGTCCTCTTTCCAGTATGCAGCCTCTTCTTTGTCGAATGGGGAAGCGGGGTGGATTTCCTCTCTTGTATACAATATGCATTGCTGCAAAAATATGTAGTTCTATATACTATATTTCCAATTGCGTACACATATATTTTTTTCTACTACATGTAGTGGGGGTGCCCGGGGTAGACCTCGGAAACTGGTTGGGTCGTGGCTGTCTTCATCTCATCGGCCTGTTTTAAACAAAAACGTAAATCAAATAAAGTGAAATTAGAAGTACAATCATGATTTTACCTTGCCAATTGAACATACAAACCAATAATAGCGATTTGAATCTATGGTCGCCTGTTAAACAACTTTTATCCTAAGTTGAATAAAATTCTGAAATTTATATGTTTAATTGGCAAGGTAAAATTATGAGGATTCTCAATCTTAATTTCACTTTATTTGACTTACTTTTTTGTTTAAAGTGAAATTCATCGGTACGTTTTCACTGCAAACAGACTATAGCGGCAGAGCCACGTTTTGAGATTTCCACGATTTCCGTCTGTCAGAGCACGCTGTACGACAGAGCACGCTGCATGACGTGTTTGTAAGGATTAGAAGGAGCGTAGTGTTGCAAAATACAAGTGCCTAGATATATCAAACAATACTGATTAATATTTATGTATCCAGCTGAACGAATTGGTCTCAAAATTCTGGACTGGTTAATGCACTATGTTGCGCAATAGGACGAAACCCAGTCAGCAGGAAACGAGGCTGTTGTGTAATCAATGTTTTCACTTGGGGTGAGTGTGGGTGGGTGGGTGGGTGGGTGGGTGGGTGAGTGAGTGAGTGAGGGTATGAATGAATGAAAGGGAAAAGAAACAAAGGTTCGATCGGAGTGAGTGAGTGAGTTTAGTTTTACGCCGCTTTTAGCAATATTCCAGCAATATCTCGGCGGGGGACACCAGAAATGAGCTTCACACATTGTACCCATGTGGGGAATCGAACCCTGGGTTTTCAGCGTGACGAGCGAACGCTTTAACCACCAGGCTACCCCACCGCCCCGGTTCGATCGGAACATGTACTTAATAGTCCGAAAATGTACCTCTGTAAACGATCTATAATGATTCAATAATATCCAGACTGAATGGCGTTTGATTAAAGCAGAATTTGCGTCCTAATAGTGACTGAATTTAGTTGTACGCCGCTTTTAGCAATATTCCAGCAATATCAAGACGGTGGACACCAGAACATGGTTTCACACATTGTACTCATGTGGGGAATCGAACCCAGGCCTTCGGCGTGACGAGCGAACGCTTAAACCACTTAGCTACCCCACCGCACCTTGCGTCCTAATAGTTATCTCTAATATCAATTCGTAGTTCATGTAAGTTACGATTAGTAACTAAAAAAATATCTTACCATGGCTAGCACAATCAAGGAAACAGTGTAATCCATTATATGCCATGAAGCAATAATGAGTGGTAGTGTTTTACGCCGCTTTTAGCATTATTCCCGCATCAAGGGGTGGACACCCGAAGTAACCCCTGATGAAATACCGAATAGACTTAAACCATTCGAGCGTCTCAGTGTCAAGATTCCTCAAGAAAGCACGTTTTTAGAATTATTTTCACCACGAATTATAATTCCTATAATAAAACTACCGGAAGCTACAGAAGCCAAAGAGACCCTTTTCAACCCAATTATTTTACAGGGAGGAAGATATCGGAAGGAATGTATTTTCATTATATTTGTCATTGTTTATATTTTCTAACAAATGATTTGCAAGGCTAAGGCGCATTAATTTTCCTGTTGGGTGCTCGCCCGTCCGAATGTTGATTATAATTACTCTGATCACTGAACACTATTCAGTTTGTTTCTCGTCTTAATTATTTGATTGGACAAAATGAACTCACGTCTTCATCAGCATCCCGCAGGGACCTGGGGCTCAATAAGTCCCCAGCAGGGGATGCTGGCCGTTAAGGGAGACAATGGATGAGGTTGTCAGGTTTAGTGACTGTGTTGAATGCTTGACAACGTACCCCGACCAAGGGAGACATTCAGACTTGGTTATATACAGTCCGTTGTTTGTAGTGTGGAGTTATGACAAACAGGGAGAGTGGTTCCTTACAGCGATGTATATGACAGCTGTATATCTCTGCTTCATATGTACAGACACATGGCGGCTATAGAGAGGATTCATCATAACTATGTATATGTGAGCTGTATATCTCTGCTTCATATGTACAGACACATGGCGGCTATAGAGAGTGGTTCATCACAGCTATGTACATGAGAGCTGTATATCTCTGCTTCATATGTACAGACACATGGCGGCCATAGAGAGGGGTCCATCATAGCTATGTATATGAGAGCTGTATATCTCTGCTTCATATGTACAGACACATGGCGGCCATAGAGAGGGGTTCATCATAGCTATGTATATGAGAGCTGTATATCTCTGCTTCATATGTACAGACCCATGACGGCTATAGAGAGAGGTTCATCACAGCTGTGTACATGAGAGCTGTATATCTCTGCTTCATATGTACAAACCCATGACGGCTATAGAGAGAGGTTCATCACAGCTATGTATATGAGAGCTGTATATCTCTGCTTCATATGTACAGACACATGGCGGCTATAGAGAGAGGTTCATCATAGCTAAGTATATGAGAGCTGTATATCTCTGCTTCATATGTACAGACACATGGCGGCTATAGAGAGAGGTTCATCTTAGCTATGTATATGAGAGCTGTATATCTCTGCTTCATATGTACAGACACATGGCGGCTATAGAGAGGGGTTCATCATAGCTATGTATATGAGAGCTGTATATCTCTGCTACATATGTACAGACACATGACGGCTATAGAGAGGGATTCATCACAGCGATGTATATGAGAGCTGTATATCTCTGCTACATATGTACAGACACATGGCGGCTATAGAGAGGGATTAATCACAGCTATGTATATGAGAGCTGTATATCTCTGCTTCATATGTACAGACACATGGCGGCTATAGAAAGGGGTTCATCACAGCTATGTATATGAGAGCTGTTTATCTCTGCTTCATATGTACAGACACATGTTGGCTATAGAAAGGGGTTCATCATAGCTATGTATATGTGAGCTGTATATCTCTGCTTCATATGTACAGACCCATGACGGCTATAGAGAGGGGTTCATCACAGCTATGTATATGAGAGCTGTATATCTCTGCTTCATATGTACAGACACATGGCGGCTATAGAGACGGGTTCATCTTAGCTATGTATATGAGAGCTGTATATCTCTGCTTTATATCACGGTACAGACACATGGCGGCTATAGAGAGAGGTTCATCATAGCTATGTATATGAGAGCTGTATATCTCTGCTTCATATGTACAGACACATGTTGGCTATAGAAAGGGGTTCATCTTAGCTATGTATATGAGGGCTGTATATCTCTGCTTCATATGTACAGACACATGGCGGCTATAGAGAGAGGTTCATCACAGCTATGTATATGAGAGCTGTATATCTCTGCTTCATATCACGGTACAGACCCATGACGGTTATAGAGAGGGGTTCATCACAGCTATGTATATGAGAGCTGTATATCTCTGCTTCATATGTACAGAGACATGGCGGCTATAGAGAGGGGTTCATCACAGCTATGTATATGAGAGCTGTATATCTCTGCTTCATATGTACAGACACATGACGGCTATAGAGAGAGGTTCATCATGGCTATGTATATGAGAGCTGTATATCTCTGCTTCATATGTACAGACACATGACGGCTATAGAGAGAGGTTCATCACAGCTATGTATATGAGAGCTGTATATCTCTGCTTCACATGTACAGAGACATGGCGGCTATAGAGAGGGGTTCATCACAGCTATGTATATGAGATCTATATATCTCTGCTTCATCTGTACAGACACATGGCGGCTATAGAGAGAGGTTCATCACAGCTATGTATATGAGAGCTGTATATCTCTGCTTCATATGTACAGACACATGGCGGCTATAGAGAGGGGTTCATCACAGCTATGTACATGAGATCTATATATCTCTGCTTCATATGTACAGAGACATGGCGGCTATAGAGAGGGATTCATCACAGCTATGTATATGAGAGCTGTATATCTCTGCTTCATATGTACAGACACATGGCGGCTATAGAGATAGGTCCATCACAGCTATGTACATGAGATCTGTATATCTCTGCTTCATATGTACAGACACATGGCGGCCATAGAGAGAGGTTCCTTTCAGCTATGTACATGAGGGCTGTATATCTCTCTCTGCTTCATATGTACAGACACATGGCGGCTATAGAGAGGGGTTCATCCTAGCTTCATGTACGGTACAGAGCACATGGCGGCTCTGCTTCATATGTACTGTATATCTCTGACATATGTACAGACACATGGCGGCTATAGAGGGGTTCATCCTAGCTTTGTATATGAGAGCTGTATATCTCTGCTTCAAATCACGGTACAGACACATGGCGGCTATAGAGAGGGGTTCATCCTAGCTATGTATATGAGAGCTGTATATCTCTGCTTCATATGTACAGACACATGGCGCCATAGAGAGAGGTTCCTTTCAGCTATGTATATGTGAGCTGTATATCTCTGCTTCATATGTACAGAGAGATGGCGGCTATAGAGACGGGTTCATCTTAGCTATGTACATGAGGACTGTATATCTCTGCTTCATATGTACAGACACATGGCTCCTCTCTATAGAGAAGGGTTCATCCTCGCTATGTATATGTGAGCTGTATATCTCTGCTTCATGTGTACAGAGACATGGCGGCTATAGAGACGGGTTCATCTTAGCTATGTATATGAGAGCTGTATATCTCTGCTTCATATGTACAGACACATGGCGGCTATAGAGAGGGGTTCATCCTCGCTATGTATATGAGAGCTGTATATCTCTGCTTCATGTGTACAGACACATGGCGGCTATAGAGAGAGGTTCATCACAGCTATGTATATGAGGGCTGTATATCTCTGCTTCATGTCTACAGACACATGGCGGCTATAGACAGATGTTCATCACAGCTATGTACATGAGAGCTGTATATCTCTGCTACATATGTACAGAGACATGGCGGCTATAGAGACGGGTTCATCTTAGCTATGTACATGAGGGCTTTACACCTCTGCTTCATGTGTACAGACACATGGCGGCTATAGAGAGGGATTCATCACAGCGATGTATATGAGAGCTGTATATCTCTGCTTCATATGTACAGAGACATGGCGGCTATATAGAGGGGTTCATCTTAGCTATGTCATGAGGGCTGTGTATCTCTGCTTCATATGTACAGACTCATGGCGGCTATAGAGAGGGGTTCATCATAGCTATGTATATGAGAGCTGTATATCTCTGCTTCATATGTACAGACACATGGCGGCTATAGAGATAGGTCCATCACAGCTATGTACATGAGAGCTGTATATCTCTGCTTCATATGTACAGACACATGGCGGCTATAGAGAGAGGGGTTCATCACAGCTATGTACATGAGAGAGAGCTGTATATCTCTGCTTCATATGTACAGACACATGGCGGCTATAGAGAGGGTTCATCACAGCTATGTATATGAGAGCTGTATATCTCTGCTTCATATGTACAGACACATGGCGGCTATAGAGATAGGTCCATCACAGCTATGTACATGAGATCTGTATATCTCTGCTTCATATGTACAGACACATGGCGGCCATAGAGAGAGGTTCCTTTCAGCTATGTACATGAGGGCTGTATATCTCTGCTTCATATGTACAGACACATGGCGGCTATAGAGAGGGGTTCATCCTAGCTTTGTATATGAGGGCTGTATATCTCTGCTTCATATCACGGTACAGACACATGGCGGCTATAGAGAGGGGTTCATCCTCGCTATGTATATGAGAGCTGTATATCTCTGCTTCATATGTACAGACACATGGCGGCTATAGAGAGGGGTTCATCCTAGCTTTGTATATGAGAGCTGTATATCTCTGCTTCATATCACGGTACAGACACATGGCGGCTATAGAGAGAGGTTCATCCTAGCTATGTATATGAGAGCTGTATATCTCTGCTTCATATGTACAGACACATGGCGCCATAGAGAGAGGTTTCTTTCAGCTATGTATATGTGAGCTGTATATCTCTGCTTCATATGTACAGAGACATGGCGGCTATAGAGACGGGTTCATCTTAGCTATGTACATGAGGACTGTATATCTCTGCTTCATATGTACAGACACATGGCTCCTCTCTATAGAGAGGGTTCATCCTCGCTATGTATATGTGAGCTGTATATCTCTGCTTCATGTGTACAGAGACATGGCGGCTATAGAGACGGGTTCATCTTAGCTATGTATATGAGAGCTGTATATCTCTGCTTCATATGTACAGACACATGGCGGCTATAGAGAGGGGTTCATCCTCGCTATGTATATGAGAGCTGTATATCTCTGCTTCATATGTACAGACACATGGCGGCTATAGAGAGGGGTTCATCACAGCTATGTATATGAGAGCTGTATATCTCTGCTTCATATGTACAGACACATGGCGGCTATAGAGAGGGTTCATCACAGCTATGTATATGAGAGCTGTATATCTCTGCTTCATATGTACAGAGACATGGCGGCTATAGAGAGAGGTTCATCTTAGCTATGTATATGAGGGCTGTATATCTCTGCTTCATATGTACAGACACATGGCGGCTATAGAGAGGGGGTTCATCACAGCTATGTATATATGAGAGCTGTATATCTCTGCTTCATATGTACAGAGACATGGCGGCTATATAGAGAGGGTTCATCACAGCTATGTATGAGAGCTGTATATCTCTGCTTCATATGTACAGACACATGGCGGCTATAGAGAGAGGGTTCATCACAGCTATGTATATGAGAGCTGTATATCTCTGCTTCATATGTACAGACACATGGCGGCTATAGAGAGAGGTTCATCACAGCTATGTATATGAGAGCTGTATATCTCTGCTTCATATGTACAGACACATGGCGGCTATAGAGAGGGTTCATCACAGCTATGTATATGAGAGCTGTATATCTCTGCTTCATATGTACAGACACATGGCGGCTATAGAGAGAGGTTCATCACAGCTATGTATATGAGGCTGTATATCTCTGCTTCATATGTACAGACACATGGCGGCTATAGAGAGGGTTCATCACAGCTATGTACATGAGAGCTGTATATCTCTGCTTCATATGTACAGACACATGGCGGCTATAGAGAGGGGTTCATCACAGGTTCATCATATGTACAAGCTATGCTATAGAGAGGGCTGTATATGGATATCTGCTTCTATGCAACATATGTACAGACACATGGCGGCTATAGAGAGAGGTTCATCACAGCTATGTATATGAGAGCTGTATATCTCTGCTTCATATGTACAGAGACATGGCGGCTATAGAGACGGGTTCATCCTAGCTATGTATGAGAGCTGTATATCTCTGCTTCATATGTACAGACACATGGCGGCTATAGAGAGGGGTTCATCCTAGCTATGTATATGAGAGCTGTATATCTCTGCTTCATATGTACAGACACATGGCGGCTATAGAGAGAGGTTCATCACAGCTATGTATATGAGAGCTGTATATCTCTGCTTCATATGTACAGACACATGGCGGCTAGAGAGGGGTTCATCCTAGCTATGTATATGAGAGCTGTATATCTCTGCTTCATATGTACAGACACATGGCGGCTATAGAGAGGGTTCATCTTAGCTATGTATATGAGAGCTGTATATCTCTGCTTCATATGTACAGACACATGGCGGCTATAGAGAGGGGTTCATCACAGCTATGTATATGAGAGCTGTATATCTCTGCTTCATATGTACAGACACATGGCGGCTATAGAGAGGGGTTCATCACAGCTATGTATATGAGAGCTGTATATCTCTGCTTCATATGTACAGACACATGGCGGCTATAGAGAGGGTTCATCACAGCTATGTATATGAGAGCTGTATATCTCTGCTTCATATGTACAGACACATGGCGGCTATAGAAAGGGGTTCATCTTAGCTATGTATATGAGGGCTGTATATCTCTGCTTCATATGTACAGACACATGGCGGCTATAGAGAGGGGTTCATCACAGCTATGTATATGAGAGCTGTATATCTCTGCTTCATATGTACAGACACATGGCGGCTATAGAGAGGGGTTCATCACAGCTATGTATATGAGAGAGCTGTATATCTCTGCTTCATATGTACAGACACATGGCGGCTATAGAGAGGGGTTCATCACAGCTATGTATATGAGAGCTGTATATCTCTGCTTCATATGTACAGACACATGACGGCTATAGAGAGAGGTTCATCATAGCTATGTATATGAGAGCTGTATATCTCTGCTTCATATGTACAGACACATGGCGGCAATAGAGAGGGATTCATCACAGCTATGTACATGAGATCTATATATCTCTGCTTCATATGTACAGAGACATGGCGGCTATAGAGAGGGATTCATCACAGCTATGTATATGAGAGCTGTATATCTCTGCTTCATATGTACAGACACATGGCGGCTATAGAGATAGGTCCATCACAGCTATGTACATGAGATCTGTATATCTCTGCTTCATATGTACAGACACATGGCGGCCATAGAGAGAGGTTCCTTTCAGCTATGTACATGAGGGCTGTATATCTCTGCTTCATATGTACAGACACATGGCGGCTATAGAGAGGGGTTCATCCTAGCTTTGTATATGAGAGCTGTATATCTCTGCTTCATATCACGGTACAGACACATGGCGGCTATAGAGAGGGGTTCATCCTCGCTATGTATATGAGAGCTGTATATCTCTGCTTCATATGTACAGACACATGGCGGCTATAGAGAGGGGTTCATCCTAGCTTTGTATATGAGAGCTGTATATCTCTGCTTCATATCACGGTACAGACACATGGCGGCTATAGAGAGGGGTTCATCCTAGCTATGTATATGAGAGCTGTATATCTCTGCTTCATATGTACAGACACATGGCGGCCATAGAGAGAGGTTCCTTTCAGCTATGTATATGAGAGCTGTATATCTCTGCTTCATATGTACAGACACATGGCGGCTATAGAGACGGGTTCATCTTAGCTATGTACATGAGGACTGTATATCTCTGCTTCATATGTACAGACACATGGCTCCTCTCTATAGAGAGGGTTCATCCTCGCTATGTATATGTGAGCTGTATATCTCTGCTTCATGTGTACAGAGACATGGCGGCTATAGAGACGGGTTCATCTTAGCTATGTATATGAGAGCTGTATATCTCTGCTTCATATGTACAGACACATGGCGGCTATAGAGAGGGGTTCATCCTCGCTATGTATATGAGAGCTGTATATCTCTGCTTCATGTGTACAGACACATGGCGGCTATAGAGAGAGGTTCATCACAGCTATGTATATGAGGGCTGTATATCTCTGCTTCATAACATATGTACAGACACATGGCGGCTATAGACAGAGGTTCATCACAGCTATGTATATGAGAGCTGTATATCTCTGCTACATATGTACAGAGACATGGCGGCTATAGAGACGGGTTCATCTTAGCTATGTATATGAGAGCTGTATATCTCTGCTTCATATGTACAGACACATGGCGGCTATAGAGAGGGGTTCATCTTAGCTATGTATATGAGGGCTGTATATCTCTGCTTCATATGTACAGACACATGGCGGCTATAGAGAGGGGTTCATCACAGCTATGTATATGAGAGCTGTATATCTCTGCTTCATATGTACAGACACATGGCGGCTATAGAGACGGGTTCATCACAGCTATGTATATGAGAGCTGTATATCTCTGCTTCATATGTACAGAGACACATGGCGGCTATAGAGACGGGTTCATCTTCAGCTATGTATATGAGAGCTGTATATCTCTGCTTCATATGTACAGACACATGGCGGCTATAGAGAGGGGTTCATCTTAGCTATGTACATGAGGGCTGTATATCTCTGCTTCATATGTACAGACACATGGCGGCTATAGAGAGAGGGTTCATCACAGCCATGTACATGAGAGCTGTATATCTCTGCTTCATATGTAGAGACACATGGCGGCTATAGAGAGGGTTCATCACAGCTATGGACATGAGAGCTGTATATCTCTGCTTCATATGTACAGACACATGGCGGCTATAGAGAGGGGTTCATCATAGCTATGTATATGAGGGCTGTATATCTCTGCTTCATATGTACAGACACATGGCGGCTATATAGAGAGGGTTCATCCTAGCTATGTATATGAGAGCTGTATATCTCTGCTTCATATGTACAGACACATGGCGGCTATAGAGAGAGGGTTCATCTTAGCTATGTATATGAGAGCTGTATATCTCTGCTTCATATGTACAGACACATGGCGGCTATAGAGAGAGGTTCATCACAGCTATGTATATGAGAGCTGTATATCTCTGCTTCATATGTACAGACACATGGCGGCTATAGAGAGGGTTCATCACAGCTATGTATATGAGAGCTGTATATATCTCTGCTTCATATGTACAGACACATGGCGGCTATAGAGAGAGGTTCATCACAGCTATGTACATGAGAGCTGTATATCTCTGCTTCATATGTACAGACACATGGCGGCTATAGAGAGGGTTCATCACAGCTATGTATATGAGAGCTGTATATCTCTGCTTCCATATGTACAGACACATGGCGGCTATAGAGAGGGGTTCATCTCGCTATGTATATGAGAGCTGTATATCTCTGCTTCATATGTACAGACACATGGCGGCTATAGAGAGGGGTTCATCCTAGCTTTGTATATGAGAGCTGTATATCTCTGCTTCATATCACGGTACAGACACATGGCGGCTATAGAGAGAGGGTTCATCCTAGCCATGTATATGAGAGCTGTATATCTCTGCTTCATATGTACAGACACATGGCGGCTATAGAGAGAGGTTCATCTCAGCTATGTATATGTGAGCTGTATATCTCTGCTTCATATGTACAGAGACATGGCGGCTATAGAGACGGGTTCATCTTAGCTATGTACATGAGGACTGTATATCTCTGCTTCATATGTACAGACACATGGCTCTCTATAGAGAGGGTTCATCCTCGCTATGTATATGTGAGCTGTATATCTCTGCTTCATGTGTACAGAGACATGGCGGCTATAGAGACGGGTTCATCTTAGCTATGTATATGAGAGCTGTATATCTCTGCTTCATATGTACAGACACATGGCGGCTATAGAGAGGGTTCATCCTCGCTATGTATATGAGAGCTGTATATCTCTGCTTCATATGTACAGACATTTGGCGGCTATAGAGAGAGGTTCATCACAGCTATGGTATATGAGAGCTGTATATCTCTGCTTCATATGTACAGACACATGGCGGCTATAGAGAGAGGGTTCATCACAGCTATGTACATGAGAGCTGTATATCTCTGCTTCATATGTACAGAGACATGGCGGCTATAGAGAGGGTTCATCACAGCTATGTATATGAGAGCTGTATATATCTCTGCTTCATATGTACAGACACATGGCGGCTATAGAGAGGGTTCATCATAGCTATGTATATGAGAGCTGTATATCTCTGCTTCATATGTACAGACACATGGCGGCTATAGAGAGAGGTTCATCACAGCTATGTATATGAGAGCTATATATCTCTGCTTCATATGTACAGACACATGGCGGCTATAGAGAGGGGTTCATCACAGCTATGTACATGAGAGCTGTATATCTCTGCTTCATATGTACAGACACATGGCGGCTATAGAGATAGGTTCATCATAGCTATGTACATGAGGGCTGTATATCTCTGCTTCATATGTACAGACACATGGCGGCTATAGAGAGAGGGTTCATCTTTCAGCTATGTACATGAGGGCTGTATATCTCTGCTTCATATGTACAGACACATGGCGGATTTATAGAGAGGGGGTTCATCCTAGCTTTGTATATGAGAGCTGTATATCTCTGCATATCATATGTACAGACACATGGCGGCTATAGAGAGGGGTTCATCACAGCTATGTATATGAGAGCTGTATATCTCTGCTTCATATGTACAGACACATGGCGGCTATAGAGATAGGTTCATCACAGCTATGTATATGAGAGCTGTATATCTCTGCTTCATATGTACAGACACATGGCGGCTATAGAGAGAGGTTCATTTCAGCTATGTACATGAGGGCTGTATATCTCTGCTTCATATGTACAGACACATGGCGGCGTCATATAGAGGGGTTCATCCTAGCTATGTACATGAGAGCTGCTGTATATCTCTGCTTCATATGTACAGACACACGGCGGCTATAGAGAGGGTTCATCACAGCTATGTACATGAGAGCTGTATATCTCTGCTTCATATGTACAGACACATGGCGGCTATAGAAAGGGGTTCATCACAGCTATGTATATGAGAGCTGTATATCACTGCTTCATATGTACAGACATTTGTTAGCTATAGAGAGGGGTTCGTCACAGCTATGGATATGAGAGCTGTATATCTATGCAACATATGTACAGACACATGGCGGCTGAAGAGAGAGGTTCATCACAGCTATGTATATGAGAGAGCTGTATATCTCTGCTACATATGTACAGAGAGACACATGGCTATAGAGACGGGTTCATCCTAGCTATGTGAATGAGAGCTGTATATCTCTGCTTCATATGTACAGACACATGGCGGCTATAGAGATCGGGTTCATCCTAGCTAAGTATATGAGAGCTGTATATCTCTGCTTCATATGTACAGACACATGGCGGCTATAGAGACGGGTTCATCATAGCTATGTGAATGAGAGCTGTATATCTCTGCTTCATACATGTACAGACACATGGCGGCATATAGAGATGAGGTTCATCTTGCTAGCTATGTATATGAGATGGCTGCTATATATCTCTGCTTCATATGCTGTAGCAGACACATGGCGGCTATAGAGAGAGAGGTTCATCATCTTAGCTATGTATATGAAGCTGTATATCTCTGCTTCATATGCGTACAGACACATGGCGGCTATAGAGGGTTCATCACAGCTATGTATATGAGAGCTGTATATCTCTGCTTCATGTACACAGACACACATGGCGGCTATAGAGAGGGGGTTCATCACAGCTATGTATATGAGAGCTGTATATCTCTGCTTCATATGTACAGACACATGGCGGCTATAGAGAGGGGTTCATCACAGCTATGTATATGAGAGCTGTATATCTCTTGCTTCATATGTACAGACACATGGCGGCTATAGAGAGGGGTTCATCACAGCTATGTATATGAGAGCTGTATATCTCTGCTACATATGTACAGACACATGGCGGCTATATATAGAGCAGGGTTCATCATAGCTATGTATATGAGAGCTGCATATCTCTGCTTTCATATGTACAGAGACATGGCGGCTATAGAGACGGGTTCATCCTAGCTATGTATATGAGAGCTGTATATCTCTGCTTCATAGCCGTATACCCTGTACAGAGACATGGCGGCTATAGAGAGGGTTCATCTTAGCTATGTATATGAGAGCTGTATATCTCTGCTTCATATGTACAGAGACATGACGGCTATAGAGAGGGGTTCATCCTAGCTATGTATATGAGAGCTGTATATCTCTGCTTCATATGTACAGACACATGGCGGCAATAGAGACGGGTTCATCACAGCTATGTATATGAGAGCTTATATATCTCGCTTCATATGTACAGACACATGGCGGCTATAGAGAGGGATTCATCACAGCTATGTATATGAGAGCTGTATATCTCTGCTTCATATGTACAGACACATGGCGGCTATAGAGAGGGTTCATCCACAGCTATGTACATGAGAGCTGTATATCTCTGCTTCATATGTACAGACACATGGCGGCTATAGAGAGAGGTTCGTCACAGCTATGTA